>NW_005871382.1:575501-579893 GCF_000147115.1 Myotis lucifugus
CAGAGGACAGCTCCTGCATTGAGCGTCTGCCACCTGGTGGTCAGTGTGTGTCATAGTGACCAGTCATTCCCAGTTGTTCTGCTGTTAGGGTCAATTTGCATATTACCCTTTTATTATATAGGATAGAGACCTGGTGCATGGGTGGGGGCCGGCTGGTTTGCCCTGAAGGGAGTCCCAGATCAGGGTGGGGGTCCCGCTGGGGTGCCTGGCCAGCCTGGGTGAGGGGCTGATGGCTGTTTTCAGGCTGGCCACACCCCCTTTAGGGTGGGAGGGTCCCCACTGGGGTGCCTGGCCAGTCTGAGTGAGGAGTTGAGGACCGTTTTCAGGCTGGCCAAGCCCCCTGGTGATGGAAGCTCCCAGCCTCTCCTTTTTTCTTTTTTTTTTTTTATTCTGGGATTTATTTACCTTCTATAATTGAAACTTTTAACCTTGAGTGGAGCTCAGAGCCAGCCACGGCAGGTGGGAAGCTTGGCTTCCTCCATCACTGGGGCAACCAAGCCTCCTGCTTGCTCCAGCTCGGTGGCTGCCGGCTGCCATCTTGGTTGGCTTAATTTGCATATAGTCGCTCTGATTGGCTGGTGGGTGTGGCTTAAGGCATAGCAAAGGTACGGTCAATTTGCATGTTTGTCTTTTATTCGTGTAGATAATTTTGAAATCTAATACATCCTTTGGGATCAAAAGTGTCACTAAGAAACCATTTATCTATAAGTAATATCAGCTAGAAAGCACTGAATCCAGATGGTTATAAAGTTTCATTTTAGGAAATATTCAGTTTTAAAGTATATCCATTTTTAAGTGAGTTGCAAATAGGCAGTAAAGCTATTTCATCTTAATTTAATAGTGAACATTTTCCTTCTTGAAACAGAAGCAAAAACTCCAAGAAAAGCTCACTTTTTAATTTAACATGAATAAAGTAAGCTCTACAAAAATATAGAAGTATTTCTAAAAATTTTAAGTAAAAGAGAATTATGTACAACAAGAAGGTTCAGTTCAGTCCATTTCCCCATGCCCCCTCCTCCTGCATTGGAGAAGCCTATTTGCCCAAGCATTCAGTTGACCCTTGAACCATTATGCCTAGGTAATGTCAACTCCTGCAGTCAACAGCCCTTGAATAACTTTTGACTCCCCTCAAACTTAACTACAGTTGTCCTTCAGAATACTCAGGTGATTAGTTCCAGGCCTTTCAGTGGCTACCAAGATTGGTGGATGCCCAAACTCCTTTCAGCAGTTCTCAACCTGTGGGTCGAGACCCCTTTGGCGGTCAAACGACCCTTTCACAGGGGTTGCCTAAGCCCATCCTGCATATCAGATATTTACATTATGACTCATAACAGTAGCAACATTACAGTTATGAAGTAGCAACGAAAATAATTTTATGGTTGGGTCACAACATGAGGAACTGTATTTAAAGGGCCAGAAGGTTGAGAACCACTGCCTTATATAAAATGACATAAAAACAAGGAATACAGTTGCCCTCTGTGTCCGCAGACTTTCAACCACAGATCAAAAGCACTGTTTTCCATCCTCAGTTGGTTGAGTCACTGGATGGGAAACCTGGGGATACTGAATGGTGACTGTATATTTCTTGAAAAAAATTTGCCTATTAAGTGGACACACACATCTACACGCATGCTAAACATTTTACCTATGACGTTAGAACCACACCCACACTACAAATTTGCTAAATTCCCATCCATATTTTAAAGTACGTGTGTATATATATAAAGGTTCACAAATGTCGAGGGGGATTAAGTATAGAGACAAAAAGAATAGAAGTAGCATTCATTAAGCTTTTGGCAAGTATTAGACATTGCACTAGGAGTTTTATATATATTGTTTAATTTAAGCCCACATATACCTATAAAGTAAATGTTATAGCTAATTTTTTGAAACATCATCTTTAGGGGAGAAATAGGAACAATTTATGACAAATAAGGTGTCACATCTACAAAATTAAAATGCTACTATTGTTAAGATATTTTTTTCACCAGAGAACAGTTTTTGCTTGAATAAAAAGAAAAGAAGCTGAGGGAATCCATCACATATTCAAAGACTAGTACAAGAATTAAATCCTCAAGAAATATTAAGAAGGTGAGAAATTGTTCTACTGAGGGGTATTTTGTCAAATTCACATAAAGAGTCAGAATAGAAATTAGCTAAGACAGGGACATTAAAGAACTGTCAGTAATTTATGAAGAAGAATGTTAATTAAAACCTGAGAGGAATCTGGGAAAAATAACCTCTGTTATTTATTCCAAGAAATCTTTTGAACTGCTAATGAGAACATTTGGATTATCTCAGGAATAATTGCCTTAGTATTTATTGTGTCAAATTATGAGTTCTAAAGTTAAGGCAAAGGAGAGAGATTAGTCACAAATGAAAGGAAAAGGAATATAGCAATATGGAAATAGGAAATTGCTAAGTAAAAGGTATGTTAGGCTTTGACTTAGGTACATAAAAAGTCAGATAAAACATTGGCTTAGGTAAATAAAACATAGAATAAAACGTGGGTGCTTTAAAAAATATATAAGATTCAGTAATTACCACACCATCCGGAAAGTTGCTCCTAAATGTCTACCCAAATTTCCCATTATTATATCTATAGACTCAGAAAAAATACACTGGGATAAGAAGAAGGATGGGGGAAGGGGAGGAAAAGAGCATTATTACTGAAAAGCAGGATCTCTTGACAGAATTCAGGAATTTTTTTTTTTTACTAACTATATGGCCGATAAAACTTAAAGAAAAGGCAATAGATGGACCATCCGCACTATATCGCCAGTAGTGTACGCAAAATTACCTTCAGCTCACAACTAAAATGTTTATGTCAACCAAATATTGAGGCTAGTATCACCCTGGCTGCCTCAAAAAGCATCAGGCACACACCTGTTATTTATTTCTCTCCCTGACCTTCCCCCCCCCCACACACACTCATTCATTTACTACAAACTGTCAGAACAGAACTGGAGAGAAAGGGTAAGAGAGGAACTATGAGTGTGGGTACCTTCCCATCTTTCCAGCATTGCAGGCAGAGGAAGAGAAGAGATTGGACATCTGTTTACTCTTGAGCTCTGCTCTGTTTCAGATACTCCACTTGGCAGTCAGAGGGCCAGGTAGAAGAAAGCGAGGGCGTGCTATCAATTTAGCAGTCACACTAGATGAAAGCCAGGGAGACGGCGGGAGCGTGGCTGGGGTGTGTGCAGGGGAACTGACAGAACACAGGGGGTCAGGAAATGGGCAGCGAGCGATTCAAAAGTACTAGGACTGACACACATTGATCTGAAGAGATCTTCCATCTCAGAGGAAAAGAATAAATTAAAAATACTACCTAAATACAAAATAAAGACAAGGCATAACAGGCTCCCAGGGTAATTCTTTTACAAAACCAAAAGGAGGCTATTTCATAGGAAACTGGCATTTTTAAATGTTTAAAGTACAATCAACTCCATGAAAGAGAATTGTAATATAATGAAGAGAGAACACAATGGTATGAAAAAGACAACATAAGGAAATGAAGGAGATGGGTAAGAAAAGGAAGAATTGCAAGAAAATTGACGATGCAAGTGCAAAATTAAAACCGTTATTGGAGGCAGAAGATTGAACTTAAAAAAGGTAGAAGCAGTAATATGGCTGACTAACCTGAGGGGATACAAAGAATATTTAGAAAAAAAGAGTAATCCCCTTGGCCAGTCTGCCCAGCCTTCGCACTAAAGGGCCACAGGTTAGACTCCTGGTCAGGGGCATGCACCTGGGTTGCAGGTTTGATCCTTGCCCCAGTCAATATGTGCTTGTGGGAGGCAACCAATGGATGTGTCTCTCTCACATTGCTGTTTCAGTCTCCTCCTCTCTCTCCTGTGAGAATTAACAACCAAAAGGAGTAATCAATGAAAAATTGAAGTTTAAAGATAGAATGAAAATCAGGAAGTATTTTTTTAGCAGTTTAAATTTAAACAATAATATTCTTCTGTTTGCTGATACCACGGGTCAGAATTTCCAGAGTGGGAGTGATTTGTCGGCTCTGTGATGTCTGGACTCTCAGCGCTTAAAGGCTGATGATGATTGACAGCTGGAGCTGGCATCATCCAGCGTTCCATTCACTCACCTGCCTCTTTCGGGGTGGGGGTGACTCAAAGGCTGGGATTGCCAAGCAGAGGGCATGCCTGTGGCCTGGCTATGGGCGACACACGGCGGCCTCAGAATTGTCCAATTTCCTCAGAATTGTCAGATGGCCAGGGCTCCAACAGTGAATGTTCCAGCAAACAAGGCAGAATGTGGCCTTTTATGAAAATTCCTCAGAAGCCATACAGTGTCACTTTGGGACAGATTCATGCAAAAAACCCCAAACTAGACACCTTCTTACACAAGAATAAATGCAACTAAAGATTTAATGCA
>NW_005871382.1:579993-624002 GCF_000147115.1 Myotis lucifugus
CCTCGGAATGTTCTTAAAAATCCTGATTTTCTGGGCCTCATTCTCCGGAAATTCTGTTTCTTTGTTATGGGGTGGGGCCACACCATTAGTAACAAAGAAACAGAATTTCCGGAGGATGAGGCCCAGAAATCAGGATTTTAAGAAGATTCCCAGGTGATTCTAATGTGCAGCCAAGGTTGAGAACTACTGCTTTCGAAGGACGCCTCTGCCTCACCTAGATGAAATCTCCACTTTCACAGCCAGGGGTTGTGGGGGACTCCTCTTCCAGCCACTGGGGCCCCTCCCTCCCCAGTCCCCTCCCTTCCCAGTCCCTGGCAACTACTGTTCTACTTTCTGTGTCTAAAAATATTCCTCCCAGCCTGTTTCAGTCTCAGCGTGGCTCTTCTTCACTCCCTAAGTTGCAGGTGCTCTGTTCAGGCAGCCTTCAGGTGTTTCTGAAGAGTGGTGGTTCTATAATTAGTTGTAATTTAGTGTGGTCTTGGGAGGAGACAAGCACATCGCTAACCTCAATCAGGAAGTATTTTTAAGAAGTATAGATACACCTTTAAAACACATTAAAAAATGGAACAGATGCATTACCAATGAATTGAAGAAAATTCCATGAAACACAGGCAATGTTAGCCTTTTTGTATTCCAGCTCTGGGTAAAACTCTGAGTATCCATGTTCTTTCAGATCAATTAAATTCACCTGTAATGTGATTTAATACTAATCTGTCGTTCTTCATTGTAGCATCATAGGACATTGAAGGTAGAGAGCATCTTATTCTTTGGCCTCTCCAAACTCCTTCCCATAAAAATATTTGCACTGGAGAGAATAGTTTAACCCTTCACCTACTCCTCTCTGGGTCAGACCCTGGTAATTCATTTTATTTTTCTTCTAATAAGAAGGTTTCCATGCATAGAATTCTTTTATATAAATTGAATATGGAAGTATAATATGTGTGAGATAAAATAGACTGTGGTAAATATGTTGCTTTTATTTCCTGCATATCTATCTTCTTAAGTATTTTGGTGTTAACATATTTATATTTCAAGAGTCAGAATAAAAATGTCAGCATTTATAGAAGTTGGTTCTTGAATATCCTTATATGGAAATTTAAAAAAATCATGGTAAAACATACATAGCCTAAGGTTTACCATTTTAACCATTTTTAAGTGTCCAGTCCAGTCGGATAGCATTAAGTACATTCCTGTTGTTGGACGACCATCACCACCATCCATCTCCAGAACGTGTTTCATCTTCCCAAACTGAAACATACCTAGTAAGCAATTACTCCCCATCCCCCTTATCTTCCCAGCACCTGGCAACTACCGTTCTACTTTCTGGGTCTAAAGATTTGACTACTCTTGGTACCTCATCTGAGTGGAATCATACACTGTTTGTTCATTGGTTATGGGCTTATTTCATTTAGCATAATGTCTTCAATACACCAACACCAAATAAATGTAATAGTGTAGCTTGTGTCAGTCTCATTCTCTTTAAGAGGAAGGCCGCCTGTTGTTTGCACAGTCATCCATCTGTGGTGGGAGTAAGAGACCGCACCAGGTGTTAGGCCAGTGGGGCCAATCCGGACCTGGGTTTAGCAACCTCGGTACTTGAGTTGTGTCTAGGTAAGAATTCAGAGGCAAGACTCAAACTACAAGAGAGCATTTCTTTAGAAAATCACAGAGGTGGAAGTAATCCAGAGAAAAAACGGGCTGGGGAAACAAGCTCTCTTGGAGCTCAGAAGTGAGGAAGGTAAAGGTGAAGCACCTGGGGTTGGGGGTGGAGGAAGCAAAGGGAAAGGCAGGGGTGCGCTTCCAGGAGGTCCCAGGGCACTGGTTCTCAACCTTGGCTGCACATTAGAATCGCCTGGGAATCTTTTTAAAATCCTGATTTCTGGGCCTCATCCTCCGGAAATTCTGTTTCTTTGAATGCATACGTGGCCCCGATCATTAGTAACAAAGAAACAGAATTTCCGGAGGATGAGGCCCAGAAATCAGGATTTTAAAAAGACTCCCAGGCGATTCTAATGTGCAGCCAAGGTTGAGAACCACTGTCCCAGGGGAAGATCTCAATAGGATATCCACCAGCTTTCCAGGTGTGACCTCTCAGGAGCTGAGTGATAGGTCAGCTCCAGGGCAGGGGTCATTATTCGGTGCGGCTGGGCCTGAGGTCAGCCGTGGCATTGCTTATCTGGTTTTGTTGCTTTTCTGAGCCAGGAGCTGAAATATAACTGAGACCTGGATGTTATTTCTAGGAGGGAAAGGTCAGGGGGGCCAAACTGAATGGCCAGCGATATGCTAGGGGAGGAAAGGTCACCCTGGGGGCCAGGCCCCACCCTACAATTGTCCTTTGCCAGGCACCCCAGGCGTTCCGCCTTCTGTACATGGCCCGTCATCCTTGCTCTGCTCATGTCTAACTGCCTATAACAGTAGGCAGTTGGATTATACCTCAGATTGTCTCCATCAGGGGCAAAGGGGCTGGAGTAATTATCAGCTATAGGTAAGATGTGATCAGACATCGCCAGCTCCCCCGTGCATGTGGGCAAAGCAAGTTCTGGAAGCTTAAGGCTGCTCTCCAACAAAAGGACATGGGCATTGGCTGTTGGGGTTGAAGCATACTGAGCATGTGCATAAAACTGGTCTAAGGATCCAAGCAGAGCTCCTGCCATATGTCAAAAAAGGTAGTATGCATCCTGCGGATAAGAACAGACAGGCAGGGGTAAGGGTCAGGTGAGTTTGTGTCAACCATTTAATATCTAAAAAAACCCACACATGACAAAAGAACTTTGTATCAAAACTTTATTTATTAAACAAAAAATGCACCATTGGAATACCATTTCTATAAAAAATGAATATGAGACTGTTCTACAGTGATTACAAAACCCCTTTTCCTCGAGTAGTAGTATACAAGATCTTGTAGAAACAGTCATTGTTTTAAACTGTAAGCAAGTCTCCTTTCTCATAGAACAAGATTTACACTTAAATATTGCAATCACTAGTCTAATTTGGTTAACAATGCTAGAGTCTGACAATTTAAAGAAATTCTTTGTAGGCTCAAAATACCTTCTTTTTTTTTTCCAAAGGTGTTTTGTTGCAACAAAAATTTTCTTTTTCTACGAAGGCTAGTTAAAGCTGTAGTATACCCATTTCTACCACATAAACCTACCGCTAGCACATTAACAATTTGCTTGAATTGCAAAGCCCTTAGAGAGGATGAGTAGCATCGGTCTGGGAAATGCTATCAGCATATTTCGGGTGTGGTGCTGTCTTGTTTGAATGTCCCCGGAAAGGGAGGAGGCGGAGATGACGGAGCTTCGGTGGAGGCTTTGCCTGGGCTATCCTCATACTCAGCAGGTGGACAATTCATTTCCAAACTGGTCCCTCTAAGACACGGAACACTGCAGCTTTAACAGCTTTATCTACATCCCAACCAGATCTCCCTTTTTTCCCCCCATAAATTATCCAAAAAGAAGCCACTCTAAATAATAAATTAAATATTACTTATAAAAAGTACACCCCATACCCAACCCACCCGGCCCCCAAACAAGCTGACAATTCATAAAGTTCAGAATCGTCAGGTTTCCCCTATAATAATAAAAAACAGCATTTCTCCTCCTCCTCAACATTCCTTTCTTGCATCTGAAAATACTTTCCACACAGGGAGATCCCTTGGCCCATGCGTCTGTTTCTGACATCTTGTAGAGTTTTGCTGTTGTTCTCCTACCAACCCCAAATCATAGCATGACAATGTCCGAAGCTGTCCACTGAGGGCAGGAGGAGAAACCCTTCCGAGAGTGCCCTCGAAGCATGCCACATGAGCGTTACCCGCAGCAGGCCAGGGCAGGGCAGAGGTGCTATTCGCTGTTGCTGTGGGCGTGGTGTTGGTCTCCTACATCACCTCACTGACCAGGAAACACTCAGGCATTTCTTTTCCGAATCAATACCTTTTGGAAACAGCTACTTGGACGGCAAGTTACACTGAGACATGGGGGCGCCTACTTTTCAATAGAATGGACTATCATCCAAAACTCCTATCTGTGACGTTCCCAGGCATCCAATTTCCTTTAAAACATTAGAATCCAGGGGCAGGCTCTTCTGTCCATTATTAAAGTGATTTCTGAAAGCTGCTAGAGAAATACGAATTGTGAGTGAAGTGCTGCTTTGGAATAATTTTTAAAGAGAGAGATTGCAGGTCTGAGTGTAGGAGAGCTTCCGTCGCTCCAGAATGTGGTGGGCTCGGTGTGGGGATACTAACCTGGCCTTGCGGGTGGTCTGCGGTTGCATGAAGCAAACGGTAAAGGGAGGAAAAGCAATCTTGTCCCATAGCTGTTGCAAAGTTCAGATGATTTTGTTTTCTAAAAACACATCTAAAATTAGGGAATTTTTCTGTTTGTTTTTTCCCCTCAAGACTAAAAAGAGACACTAAAATTATAATAAATCTGAGTCTGGGCTACAATTTTATTTAAAATGGAAAGGTGACCTCTTTGTAGAGGACTTTTTTTTGGTCATAATTACAGTCCAACTGCCATGTGTGAGACACTCTATTAAAAGTAGAGAAAACCTGCCCTAGCTGATTTAGTTCAGTGGATAGAGCATCAGCCTGTGGACTGAAGGGTCCCGGGTTCGATTTCGGTCAGGGGCACATGCCTGGGTTGTGGGCTCGATCCCCAGCAGGGGGCGTGTAAGAAGAAGCCAATCAACGATTCGCTCTCATCATTGATGTTTCTCTCTCTCTCTCCTTCTCCCTTCCTCTCTTTGATCAATAAAAATATATTTTAAAAACAGTATAGAAGACCTGAAGATGCTTCTTTAAACAAAGTCAACAGACAGATAAATCCAAAGGGTGGAGAGCCCTGGCTGGTGTGGCTCAGTTGGTTGGGCATCCTCCTGTGCACCAAAAGGCTGCTGGTTCAATTCCCAGTCAGGTCACATGACTGGGTTGTAGGCTAAATCCCAGTAGGGGGCATACAGGCGGCAGCCTATCGATGTTATGCTCTCACATTGATGCTTCTCCCTCTCCCTTCCTCCCTGTCTCTAAAAGAGCAATAAACTATAAAAAAGGGGGGAGGTGATAAAAATGAGTAACCATCTTCAAGCACAGACTACAAAAGTTTCTGGAAAGACCTGTACTTAGAGATTATTTATTGGAAAAGCCAGTGAGTGCCAAAGCTTGATATGCTTATTTTTTTTTTCAGATTGCTCAATTGAATGTGTATTTTATAACACCCAAATGTAAAGTCCCATTATTTAAATATTCTAGAAGCTTCTAACTCTGTTCTACAAGGAGGTAGCTATGACTGGTTTCTTACTGAATGTGAATCACTGAGAAATACTTAACTTTTGGCTAGAGCATCATCCAAACATGCCTTATGCCTTTTGAACTACCTATGAGCTTTATCAGAAAGAAATGCAAAATAAAAATACCGAAAGCTTTCCAGAGGTGGCTCTTGCCTGACGGGTCAGCACAGGGCAGGGGAGGCCCGAGCATGCCCTGCCAAGGTTTATTGGCTTCTTTTGCAGGGAGAAGGGAGTCCTGGCGGCAGCATTGCTGGATGGCTGTCACGCATCGCCCTACGGGAATCAGATTTAGGAGCTTCAAGAGCCCTGTATGTCATGGGCTAGACTCAGAGTAGGAGCAAAATGGAGGCACTCTTTCAGTATTCCTGGATTTCCTCTTGTCAAGAGATCAGGGGATTGGGAAGTTTAAAAGTCACCTGTAAACGTGGTCAGGCAGTTGGACACATATGTGAACTATTTGAGTGGGGAACAGAGTTGTATGGGAGTTGTGGTAAACTCATTGTATATTGAAACCACTGGGTAAATCACACAATAGTCTCTTGAGATAATTTAAATGGATACTTCCATATATTCACTGCATGGAGCTGAGGCATATTAGCATTGCCGATAATTACTAAAATGAACCATTATATTTGTTTTGAGAGAATGCATCAGAAATATACCCCCCACTGAAAACAATGTGCATTTTCGTGTATTTTAAAAAATGTTATTTCCTAAGGTCAATGACTTTGATTTGAAGAGTCTAGAATTTTGTAAACATGATAGTTGTCTTGATTGTCCAGATACAGCCTACAGATTGAAGATGGGACTCAACCCCTGAAGTCTGAGATTGGCAGTCTATTACAAACTGAGCATCCAGGGTGCCCTTTCTTGCATGTCAAGTGCCTTGAGTGTTGTGAATATTAGAAAGGGGAAGCCATTCGAGGACCCCGAGAAGGTAAGACTAGCCTACTGAACAGTTTCTCTTTTGAAGCAATGAATTCTTTCTGGAGATTCAATATGAAATGCCTTGTTCCAGGTCAGTGGGTCCTACTAAGCGCCCAGATGTTAAATAAGAGTAATACAGCCCACAGGATAACGTCATGTAGCTCTTCAGAAGGACTTCAAGAAAGTCTTAGTAAATTGAACAAGCACTCTTGTTGAAGGAACGATTTCACCAATGGACCGGACTTCCTAATGAACCATTTGAACAAGCCCTCTCTCTCTCTCTCTGACACCAGATCTCCTTCCCGACATAAAACTGTAAAAAAATAATCTGAATTATTACTTCTGTTACAGTGCCATTTTGCTCAAAATAGTTCATTCAGGGATTTGTATATAATTACCCACCTAATAAAAGGAGCTATTAGGTTGTAAAGATTCTATCCTTCCATGCTCTTTTAAAATTATGACCTACTCAAGCTTGAAATCAAAGGCAGAGCTGAAAGGAATAATTCAGTGGAAACTCTCCTATTGGGTTTTCAAGTTGCCTAACTGATGAATATGCAAACTAGCTCTCTTTTGGCGATTCAGCTGCATAAACAGGGATTAATTCCAAATGCAGCTGAAAATTCAGAAACTAAAAGGTTGCACTCAAAATGTTCTTAATTTCACGTAGTTCCAAATGGTTGATAAACATGGCAATAAAAGCTTAAGATTCTAGCTCACAATGAATGCAGTTTTGACAAGCAGCTACCGGAATTAGGATGTGTCAGAGGTGTCCAGTGGCTTCTTACCCTCTGCTCCTCTCTGACTCTGGGAAGCTGGGGGCAGTGGGTGGGAGCTGGGGTGGGGATAGGAGGTTCCCTTGACAACAGGGCCCGTTGGTTGCCACTTACCAATACTGCCCACTCTAAGCCAGTGAGAACCCTGTTGGTGGAAGTGACATCAAGTCACGTGATATTTGAAACTGCCTTCCATCTTCCTTCCCTTCCTTGGGGCCTGTTCTCAAGGAGTCTGTCATTTCTGCAGAAGGTTACAGGGACCTTGGTCAGGAGGCCATGTGATGTGTGGAGCTGGCCCCCTGGCCCAAGGCTGGCTGCCAAGAAGAACTCAGGGAGGGGCGGGGAGGACGGGGGAACTCTTTCAGCCAGACTCCTGAGGAAGATGGCCTTGGTGCATCTTTGAAATGTCATCACAGTGTGGTATGGCCTAAAAGCCACCCAAATCGAAGAGTGTCCTATTACGGCCTTAAGCACATAATTACCGCGTGTCTGAGAAGACTGCATATTTTATCCTCTTACAGGAAATGGACTGCTGCCGTGGGTGCAGACTTTTATGTCCCTGTTCTCCAGACGTAATGGTAAGTGTTAACCACGGGTGGACTTACAAATACTTGCTAAAAATGGGTGAGTGTTACAGCCACTTGCTAATACCCACCACCTGGGCAAGAGGAATGACCGAGTTACAAAACACAAGCATTCGCTGCCTTTTGTTTGTTTACTTGTTGACTTTTTGTGCTGTCAGGAAAACTTCCAATCCTTTGGTGCTATGTTGAGAGAATTCCTGGGGGTGCTTTGAACTTGTAAGTTGCAAATGAAAGAATGAACTCGCACTGGTTTGCCATGGCAGGGTATAGGCTTAAGTAATGCACTTGCATTTTGTAAGACTAGACCTACACGTAAGGAGATGACAGGCCTGGATGAAGGAAACATAAGCATTAGTTGTGGCAGTGAGATCACTGCGGCGGGAAAGACCCAGGACTATTCTTGCAGCTTCAGCTCCGACAGTGCGGTGAGGACGTATCCTTGTGTTTGTGGAGGGAACCCATTGTCATCATATTTGAATTCCTGATGCCTGTGCCAGAAGGGATGATTACTCCTCCTCCTGCACTGCTTCAGGTTCTTCTGGAACTGAGTGGTCCTGACGGTTGGCCTGTGCACTGGTGGGAGTTCTTGGACACAGGTGTGCTGTTGATGGGTCATTGATATGCTGCAAAGTTCCCGGAAAATTCACCCCATCTACCCGGCAATAGGTGTTAGAAGGCCGAGCCTGTGATGGCATTAAGTTGCTTCATTAGCCCTTCCAAACTTGCCATTTGTTCACTCAAATCATCCTGTTCGTACACCTGCAGAAAGAATGAGAGAGCAAAGGGTTAGTATAGGTCAGTGGTCAGCAAACTGCGGCCCCTTGAGTGTGGCTCTTCCACAAAATACCACGTGCGGGCGTGCACGTACAGTGCGATTGAAACTTCATGGCCACACTCAAGGGGCCAAAGAACCGCATGTGGCTCGTGAGCCGCGGTTTGCCTACCACGGGTATAGGTGAATAGCCACACATTCTTTTGTGAAGACAGGGGCCATGTCTAGCTGGTTCACTCTGTATTCTCAAGGGAGACACAGTGGCCCATAATCAGGGGCTGTGCTCAAAATATAATCATTGATGGGGATACTAGTAAAAGGTGGTGATGAATGATTGCATACTCTTTCACCAGCTTCATGCCTGTAGTGAGGAAGAAGCTTTAGAGTGAAAAAATACCTTGTTTCAAATCAAGATCTAACAATCAATAGCTGTGTGGTCTTGGACAAGTTAGGGGACCTCTCTGATGTATACTAGTATATAGTTTTCTGCTATAAAAGGATGATAATGGCATCTAATTTTATAGGCAATTCTGAGCATCTTGTGGATGTTCAGTGCCTATCACAGTGTGGCACAAGGTACATATTCAACACATTGGCTCCTTTCCTTTCCAGAGGCCACCATGAGGATCCGAGCAGAATTACATCCCCAGGGTCTTTTCTTTGTAACACAACCTAGGCATCCTTTTGTGTGGGAACTTGATGGGCTTTGCCTTGACCAATGAAAAGTCTGAGGATTATGGCATCAGTTTATATGTGGAAAAAAAATTCTCACCATAAATAGAGTTGGCTATATGCATAGTTGTAAAGGTAACATTATGGCAGGATTTTATTGGTGGATAAAATGAAGAGTCTAGACTGCAGGACTCTTAGTGAACATACTCTGCATAGCTCTCACTCACTGTGAGTCACTAGCACCACGTCATTAGTAATACCAGAGTATCAGCTATCAGGGATTTGATTCAGTAGGTCTACAAAGGCTTAGAATCTCTCAATCTTCTCTCTCTCTCTCTCTCAGGGTATCTCATATGTTAGTTCCTTGGCCTACTTTTAAAGGTTTTCTCTTGAGTTATATTCAGAAACACTCTAGAGTTTTCTGAACTGCTGCCTTTAGGCAACACCTTTTAAAATACTTTCATAGTACATTTTTGGAAAAAAATGTTGTTCTCTCAAAATTTAGATTATTTTGTCTGCATTGATTTTTCTTTCTGAGTTTTCTGATTGCTTTTTAGCTTCATTTTTATGTGTAATATCTTATTCTCAATTCCATATTTCTATTGATGATTTTAAGTGAAATCACACACACACACACACACACACACACACAGTAAGTCTTCACTTAATGTCATTGATGAGTTCTGCAACTTTAAGTGAAATCACATATGAAGAAACCAATTTTACTATAGGCTAATTGATATAAACAAGAGTTCAATTCCTATGGCATCTCATCGACATTATAATGAAACAACACTGAAAAAAATGATATTTGAGGACCTGGTATACATATTATATATAAAAATATAATAACATACAAACACACATATATACACTGAGGGGCCAGATTATTATGACCGGTCAAATTATTATGACCACCCCATCAGTACAATGAAGTGAATTAGTTATGCAAATAATAATAATAAAACCTTGAGAGTATTTGCTTAGGAAGTTTTCAATATTCAGTATTTTTGGAAGTGTCAATGAAATACTGATGGGGTGGTCATAATAATCTGGCCATTCAGTGTAGATATCTATTATATAGGTGTGTATGTAAAGTCACACATTCTGTAGCTACCTGCTTGTATTTCTAGGATTGCCTTTAAGTACCAGCAATTTTTAAATTTAATTAAATCCCACATACAATCTTCCCTTAGAGTTCAAACTCTTCACATTCAAGTGCATGAAAACAGAACAAAACAACAGAGCAATGATGGGTGCGGTTAATGGAGAGTTATGGTTGGGTTAGGCTCAATTGCACAGCCCTAGTCCCTGCTTCACGTGACGCAGCGGGAATTTCGGGGGGCAGGTGCCCTTACATTGGCTGGATCCTCTGTTGGTTTGTGGCTCTCCTCAGACACTTCAGGGGCCGTTGGCACAGACACAGGAAGCAAAGGAGACCTTGCCTTCCCAGCCAGCCCAAGAGAGGCCGTCTTCACATGAGTTTTAGGAAGAGCAGGCCCTGGAAGAGAAAACACAGTGATGAAAGTAATGGGTGAAGCAGCCTGGCCATCAATCTCTCAAGCATGTAAGCCCAATCCAGAGGGTGGGCATTGATCTTAGGCTATTGTGCATTCTGTAGTTTAGAGATGAATTCTGACACAGTGAGCGGGCTCATTTCATTGCTACTAAATGCAAGACAGATTCTGATTAGGCGCCTCCAGATGAAGCTCCAACGTCTCATGTAATTTCAAGTGGATTTCAAATCACACTACGAAAGGTTGCCTGTGAGCTTGGGCTGTGCAGCATACCCTAGAAAGTGTCAGGCAAGCTTTGTGGTGCCAGTCTCAGCTTTGGGCCAGAAAGCCCGGTGCTAAACCACCTATGTAAGCTCCAAGGTGTCTAATAGTACCAGAGAATATGTGTGCAGTTTAAAGAAATCCTTGCTCTGGCCTATAAATGAGTATTACATATTATAGTAAAAAAAAAAAGTCCTTCATGGCTAACCTGATAGAATCTCATTACTAATTATCTTTAGGAAAAAAGCAAAATATTATTCTGCCCTGATCATACAGTTTCTCTCAATAAAATACATTCCAATGTTCATGCAAATTGTTTGAGGAACTGCTGAGCTACTTCTAGATGACATTTCTGTCCACTGTGAGCAATGGCTACTTTTCCCTTTTGAGTCTGAAATCTGCCTTATGAACCCTGCTTAGCTTATAGCAAGAATATCACCCTGTCCCTATAGCCTAAATAAAAAGTTTATAAGGGCTAGTATACCTCATGTACCTGAGAATTCTCTTTCTTAGCATTGTAACCAAGACCTAAGCATAGAAGATATTGAACTAAATCATTAAAAGAAGTTTGCCTCGCCCTGGCTGGTTTGGCTCAGTAGATAGAGCATCAGCACACAGACTGAAGGGTCCCAGGTTTGATTCCAGTCAAGGGCACATACCTTGGTTACAGGTTCAATCCCTGGCCCTGGTCAGGGTGCATGCAGGAGGCAACCAATCAATGTGTCTCTCTCACGCTCTTCCCCTCCCTTCCATTCTCTAAAAACCAATGGAAAAATATCCTCAGGTGAGGATTAAAAAAAATTTTGCCTCATTTCCCTTCTATCATCAGTGATGATATTTGAATTCTAATGATTTCAATGGCATACTCTATATTTAAGGGGGAAAAGTTGTAAGTTGTTTTGGCCATATTTGGGAATGTAATTCCAGTTAATAAAGCTCAAAAATTATTCTACAATCAGAGAAATAGGGGGCATTTGCTTATTGGGAAAGAAAAAATGTGAACAGCTGGGCCGGCATGGCACAGTGGTTGAGCATCAACCTATGAACCAGGAGGTCACAGTTCGATTCCCTGTCAGGGCACATGCCCAGGTTTCGGGCTTGATCCCCAACAGGGGGTGTGCAAGAGGCAGCCAATCAATGATTCTCTCTCATCATTGATGTTTTTTGTCTCTCTCTTCCTCTCCCTTCCTCTCTGAAATCAATAAAAAAAATATATTTTAAAAGAAGTAATGCAAACAGTCTAGTAGGCTGGCAGTTTTCTATATGCTAGGCAAAATAAATGATAAATCCTAACAAAAGCACTTTTCTCAGACCGTGGCCTAGCAAGTAATTCCTTCATATTTACATCCTTTCACTCTTTTCTTCAACTTCAAGGATCAAAAGTCTGCAGTTGGAATGATTTATCACTAGAGGGTGACCTATACACCCTCCAAGTCCTATCCCAACAGAATAATTTGAATAAACATCATTGATTTAATGTGATAAATGCGGTTGTTGGGCTAAAAAAATAGCCACATAAATCTGATACTGACTGCTATGTCACAAGACATTTTGGATTTGTCACATATGCTCAGTTTTCACTATCACTTTTCTCCAGTTGAACAATAGGCAAACCTTCATTCTTCCAGAGACTAATGCCAGCTGGTCTTAACTGGATGTGAACAAACCACTTGTCTATTAAGCCTACCTCTATCCTTTTCTCTTTAGTCTCTGACTATAAACATACTGTTCCCGTGTTTATAGTCCCAAGCTGTAACCCCAAATACAAAGGCAGGCACTAAAATCCTGGCAGAGGCGGTAAGAAAGGGGCCTCCAGATGCTCTAACATATGCAATCACATTAATATTGTAGGTGATTAGTTAAGTATAAGGGTTAAGAATTTAAAGGGGAATTTTCAGAGAGCACTGGGGAGGCTTGAGAATGTATCTATGGAACTCCCACTGTGAGTTGCATTTTCTGATTGACTTTTATATTTCCTTCTGGAATGTTCACAATGTTCTGCTTACACCTGAGTTTAGTTTTATTGCCATGGAAAGCTGCTCCTCCTAGCACACTCCAGGATCATCTCTTCCTTCCCTGTGTTTCATAGAACAGCTGCATTTTAACAACACTTCCTGTACATGTCTTTTATATTCATAGTGTTTGCTACAATTTGGACTCAGGGTTCCTGGATGGTGAAACCCACTTATTTATTTTTAAAAATTTTAACTAAACAAAACTATTTCTGAAAAAAATATAATTTAACTCTTAACCAAACACATGGACTGTGTGTTTAACATATATTGCAAATCAATTCATTTAACCTAGATATATACAAAGAGAGGGACACAAGCAAATGGCATGAGCATAGCTGATTATATAGGAAATTCAAATTCTGTGCCTTATTTTATACCAGGAAATGTATAAGAATAAAGTTTCTTTTAGGCGTCATCAGACTGTTCTATATAAATTCCTAATATTTATTTGACTACCTTTTTTGTAGTTCTTATTATAAAAATATATTCTGATGATATATTTTCTGCCCAGGATCCTAAACACTTGTGTAGGTTCACAGTGCATATACTGTGCATATGCAGGTTATGCCTTAAGAGCACCATAACTCAAACCCAGTAAAGAGAAGATCATTATAATAATTGATTGTCTCTAGTGTCCAGGCAACAATTATACATTAAGAACCTGCTGAGTGTTGAACAATGTACAAGACACAGTGCATTTTGCAAAAGGAATTGAAGACATTGTCTTGGCTCAAAGACCACACAATGTGTTTAAACCTCAAGTGACTGCCTTTTCTCAAGTAACATTCACACATTCAAAGAAATTTAGAATGCTGAAACCTCGCGGGCTCTTTATTTTGTTGAAGAGAACACGGAGGTCTCTGGAGATCAAGAGATCAAGGTAGAATTAATTTCAATTAAATTCCAGTACAGGAGGAGAATTTAAACACTCTTAGAGCTCATTATTAGCAAGGTTTTTCTAGTGTACTATACGCCCTTAAATATTTTTCTTTCCTTTTAATGAATGGAAGTCAAAGAAAAGACTACAAGGAAAATTTCCCAGGAGATATTATCAACAGCCAATAAGACAACCTAGGTCTCAAAATGACCTTTTAGTAGAAGGGAAAGGATGTTTTAAAACAAAGTTTCTCTTGAAATCATCCTGTGTTGGGAAGCTGATACCAGGACTTGGCTCTTGGGTGAGTACTCACTCTGACCTACACTATGGACTTATGCTGGTATTTGAGTAGCTTCAGCATTTTCTATTCTGAACCCCAGAAGCTTTAAGCTTGGACACTGGCAAAGCCTAGGTCCTTACAAGCCCACCAAGCTGTGCTCTTTCCTTCACTTATGTACAGTAGTTCACCATGTGTTACTGGCCCCTGTTCTGATTCCTGTTCTCCCACTAGTCTGTGAGACATGCCTTTAATCCTTCACCTCATGCCCGAGACCTTATCAGTGGCCTTTCCAAAAGGCTAAATTCTGAACCCATTTTCTACACCATTGAAACCAAACAAATATATATATATATTTATATGGCTAATATGGTAAATGTCCTTCCCATTGTCTGACTGGTCGCTATGACGCACACTCACCACCAGGGGGCAGACGCTCAATGTAGGAGCTGCCTTGACGCACACTTGCCATTTACAGAGAAATGGCAGCGTGAACCTGGCCAACAAAGCAACCCTTGGCTTCCCCCAAGTGGGACACAGGCCCTGCCACCACCCTGGAGCAACAGCCCACCAAATCCCAGCAGAGGCTGCGGAGACTCCATGGCCAGCCCAAAAATGGTGGCACCAGGTAATGACATCACATAGCAACGCCGGCTTCCTCTCCTTAATGACTAGCCTCCTTGCAGTTTCTTCAGCCCAGGAACACAACTTGCTTTATAGCCAGGTGCAAACATTTTACACTTTAACCAAATGTCTGTGAAGCTTTTTCCTGTGCCTCATCTCATTTGATCCTCACAGAAGTCCTGGAGTAGGTAGATAGGAGACTTGGTGGAATACTATTTTCTTTTCATTAGCTGGAAAACGGAGATTTAGAAAGTTTAGAAACTTGACCCTACTGAAAAGAAGTAAGAAATGGTGGACCTTGAAAATGACTTCAGGTTTTCTCATTGTGCAGAATATAGTCAAACACTGCTGCAGTTAAATATTTTACCCTTTGTTCTCCCTGCATAATCTACAATAATAATCTGCTTCATGTTGATATTTACTGCTGTGTTGCTGACAATTACCTGAAAGAGAAGTTGGGGTGCTTCACTGGGCTGGAAAAAGTTTAGTTAAATCAGAAAGCAGGTCTAATTAAGCAAGTTTATCTATACATATAAAGCTCTCGCTGGCGCCAATTACATGTATGTATTTTGATCTGTCATTGTCAATCATGAATTTGGTTGACACTTCTATTATATAAAGGGTGAATAGCGATATTAAAATATTTCTTCTAATTAATTTCAATGTGTACGAATTTGTGCACCAGGCCACTAGTCTTTATATAAAATAACCAGTCTCATGTCATGGACTAAATTTAAGTGAGAAAGCAGTTTAATCACCTGTTATTTGGAAAAGTAAGTGATGGCTGAAAGCTTGGTCAAAACTGAAGAGGACATTGGGAATAATCTTGCTGCCCCTCACCTGCTGATGAAGTGCAACTATGGGGAGACCCCTTATCCTGAGTCCATTCCTCTACTGAAACTTCCTGGATTTCAGTTGCACTAGGGCTTTCTTTGTCCCACTTCCTCCACTGCTATCTGGCCTTTTCTACCCTGCCCTCAGAAGTGCATTTAAAAGCCACTTTGTTCTGGAGCCCTGCTCCCCACTTATTTGTGTTTTCTTCTCCATGATGGGCTCTTTTAAGGAATGGTAGCTTTTGCCATATCTGGTGGTGTTTTGATACACTTGAAGAGAACCATGAAAAGAAAACTGTAGCAATTAAAAAAAATAACCAAAACACTTTCTTTGGGGTATTAAATGCTTTTTCTTTGAAGTCAAGAAGTACTGAATTTTTGACAGCTTCTTGTATTTTTTTTTTTTTTAGATCTAGGGAGTAGCCTACAGAGAAGACTTCGTATATTGACTTCTTTGCTTTGGAAAATGACACTAACATTGATAATTGGTCTAAACATGAATAAGTTAAATGAAACTTCTATCAACTTCAGAGAAATACATCAAAGCAAAAGAAAAGGAAAGACAAAAATGAAAAGAATCCTTTCCATGGACCCCAACTGCTAATTTAATATAATTTTAGCCTGGCCATCAAGAGTCTCTATAGTCACTCTCAGCTATGAAGACTGACTTCCAGAAGGTGAGCAAGAAAACCCATGTCACTTTCAGAGTAGAAGGTAAGCAAATGAAAGAGGAGGGATTCCCAATCCAGAAGACCAACTGATCTTCATGATAAAAGGTTTGTGACTTCCTATATTATTTACTTTTTCCCCATGATAGCATGATGTGTGTGATCTACACAATAAATTCCAAGGAGAGAATGAGTACTCAGGTAAACATCCAAATGTCAGGCAGAGTCCTAGCCTGGGACTGAGGAGATCCAGTCTTACTTTTGTGACTTTGGCCCAGTAGTCTTATTTTTTGGGGTCTCTATTTTTTTATATCTATAAAGGTTAAACCATTTTTTCTTTAAGCTATTAGCGATTAAAATTATATAAGGAAGGAGAATATAGCTATTCTACCTAAACTGAACTTTACTTTAGGATTTCTCTGCTCTCCTAGAGACTAAGGAAAGATTAATTAATCCATTGGTAAAAATGAATCCAAAGAAATCTCCAGCAAGTGAATTCTTAACTCATAAATTATAATAATTGGATTTTAAAGTAGTGTTTTCTAGAAAAAATTTCTATAATGTTCTCTTAAAATTATTAATGAAAAACCATATCAACTATGGCTATTTTGCATTCTTATTTCAAACTAACAAGAGAAGCCTTCCCAAAAGGCTAAATTCAGTCCAAATATAAACAAGCAGTATTAAATCACTATGAGTATAAATGATCCGTGATTCATTGAAAAATTTAAATTTACAAATGCTCAGTCTGAAAGTGCTATAGATGTCCCCCTACCCAGCGTGCATATCGAAGATGTGTTACAGGTGACCCTGAGGTGAAACACATAATGTTGATAGGCTAAATAAATGGGTTGACACTGATACACAACTAACTAAGTGAGCATCGTTTTGGATTTAATGTTATTTTTTCTCAGCAGGACCCACTAAGGGGGGGATATGAATGATGCTGGAGTTCTGAGCTGGCCAGCAGTTTGCCTCCGAGGTGGATGAGCAGCCTCAGCAGGAATTTACTGTTTTAAGCTTTATTTTCACAGCGCAGTTATTAAACACGTCATTTGCTCATTAGGTGCGTAATATATGGCTGCCAGGTGCACAGTCCTGCTAGTCTCCCTGCAGAGGGTTTTCCCTAGTAAAATGGTTCTTGGTGAGAAACATTAGATTAACCTGCAGTGGGAATGGAGTGAACAGATTCACCGGCATCAAACCCGAGGCCAGCATGTAGCATGATTGTGTTTTCAATATGAATTCTCTGATCCTTGCCTACATTTTCCTATTTCCTATCTCATTTTCCATTCCTTCGCCCTTAAGAATAAAATCAACATGGGTAACTTGGAGGAGGCCTGGATTCTCCTCTCCACTCTGACCTATTCTGTGATGCCTGACAAAGGAAACAGCCTCTCTTGGTCTAGTTTCTATAGAAACTATACTCTTATTCTGACACGTTTTTGTGATTTGAGTACCTACTCTCTGCTCAGGCTGTCTGTGGGCATATGGACATGTCAGGTAGTATGAAGACTTCTCACATGTGAGGAGCTTTTGAGATCCTGAAAGAAATAAGACATGTATAGGGAAAAATCTGTAATGCTCTCTACCTTTTCATCGGCACAGGCATTGAACAAAAAGACAGTAGCTGTGTTAAACTAGATACAGTAGCCTCAGGCATTCCTCCTAAGTGAATTTCAAACATAAGTTTTGGCATCAATCTTAAAGCATTTACTCTCCTGTGTGAAGTATATTGTAAGGGTGATAAGTGTATTTAAATGGCATTTCTGGGAACAGAAGCTTTTTGTGTTTCATCTGACCTTCCCGTTTCTCCTCAAAGACAAAGGGAACACTGTGGTGCTCCTGCCCATCTCCTCTCCCTTTCTACTCTTCCCCATGTGAGGTGTAAGATGTGAGACTGGACTGCTCTGAGTGACAAGTAAGGTGACTTTCATTGTGCCATCTCTCTGTGAAGGTGGGAGAGTAGAATTAATGTGCAAAGTTGGGCCCTAAGCAAGTTGTTAAACCTGTCTGCCCTGCGACATAGAAGCCCCCCAACTCTCTGGCCTTGAACTTTCTGAAGGCTGCATTTCTTAAACACACAAGGCAAGGCCTGACTCCAACAGAGCAAGTTTCTACTATCTGTTCCAACTCCCAGCTGGTAAGCCTATTGTCGTAACTTCAGGGAAGAGGCCCCAGGATGCTCCTACCCAGTTCTTCCCGAGGGCCATGATTCTCTTGGGTCCTTGACTCCCATTTGGTTATCAGCCCCCTTTTTCCTATTATTTCCATGAGCTGGAACTCAGAGAGAAAAAGGGTAAAACTTACATATCCCGTCCTTTTCCCACAGGTACAATGAACTACAATAAAACATCTTTGCCTACATTGTCCTGTATGTTCTTTCAAACAGGCCTTTTGAAACATACCTTGTTGCTCACATCTTGGCATGAAAAAGTCAAAGTTCAAAAAAGATAAGCAACTTGCTCAAAGCCACTCAGCTGGTAAGTGGTGTTTGACTACTTCTATTGTTAAAGTAGATGTTCTTCCTTAGACAAAAACAAATAAAAATAAATCTACAACATAGGCATTGATGAAAAGCAAAGGGAAGTGGACAGGACATTCTTAGTGCTGGAAAGGGAAGGAAAGAGTGAGAGAAGACAACAGTGACAGTGTAGAATGGTGGAGGTGAGTGATGGAATAGAGGTAGAGGAAGAAATCAACATATCGCTGCTCACTTCTCTATCTTGATCTCAGCTAGACTTGTTTCCATCTAAGTGGTGAACCAATGCAAATATAAATGTCATCGTATCACAGAAGTGAAGACTTCTGACATCTTGGGAAAGAATAATGTAGTACATAGTTTTATAGTTTACCTTTGTTTGACTACTGCAAAGGATGAACATTGTGTTCAAATATCTTCCCTTCTTCCTTTTGAGATACTTTCCTGCCCACACTGTTTCCCATTACCTTCTTTTTGCATATACCCCACATGAGATATCATTCCCCACACCCGTGATATAAAATGACATAATAACATAACCTGTGACAAACTCTTAGTACCTTATCATCTTTCCCTTCTTGGATTTGTTTAAAATTTTAAAAATAAATGATAGAAAGGGCCATATAAGGAATGCTTTTCTACAAATGAGTCTTTTGTCACAGTTGCACCTGGGTAGAGAAAATGCTCTTGCTTCTTGGGACTCCTCTAAAATCTGATGCTGATATTTTTAACATCTACTTTTTGCTCTAGGCTACAAGTCACCCAGCCTCCTGTTTTGAATAATTATAATCCAATAAGTAATTAAGTTCCTCTCCTGAAGTCATTATAAGGTCTAGCAGGCCCAATGATAAAGCCATGACCTTTCTTAGTTCTACCTATTTGTGGTTTGTTGTACCTTCATACCTTTTGGAGTAGGAATCCAAGTTCTTAATGCACTGGGCACATCAGAAGCTACCCAATGGTAACTGAAGAAAATAACAAAGTTACCAAAATACTGAAGGGGAGGAAGTGACAACTGTGTTGGAAACACGAGTTAAATATTATCCCAGATGGCTTTGAATCCATACAAATCCTGTACACCAAAGGGTGTTTATTTTGCATTTTATAATGAGTAAGAAGAGCCTTAATTAAAGAAGGATTTAAAAAGTGCTAGAACTGATCAATAGTCATCCATGAAATTCATGTTGGGAAAGAATGACTAAGCAAAGGATGAATAAGAGACCCTTCAGAACAAAAACATTGTTTAATGTGTCTTTTTGTCCTTAGGACTACACCAGTGCCTAATTCATACAGAGCAGAGCTGACATCATACTTTGTGAATTTGTTCTTGGAAATGAGACGGAGGCAGACAAAAGCCACAACAAGCAGATGAGCCTGCAGAAACCTTGCACTCATAATTCTGCCTGTTCCTGCTGCTTCTTGATTTAGAAACCTCATAGAAGAAGAAAAGTTTCAGGAAAACCACCAACAATCATGAGAAATGAACTCATCGGGACAGTTCTGCATCTCTCCCTTTTTTCTGATGCTTCTCTGGGGTTCCTACACCACATATTAACAAAACACCCAAAACAAACCAAATGCAAAACCACAAACTCAACACTCAACATCTGTTTTGCTTATTGGGAGGCTCCCATAATTAAAGGTAAAATAAGATTCCATATTATTTCCATTGCTCACTTTAAGAGGTCTACTTTGACTTCCTGTATTTTTTTTTTTGCATATGATGTCAAAACTAAGGGGTCTCTCAGTTAATTTCATGGATATTCAAAATCATTTTTAGATAGTTTGTTATAAAAGAGACATTTATATCTTCTGGTCAACTTTATTCTTTAATTTTCTTTCTAACTTTTATTACCCTGTTTGCAACAAGAAGCAACAAGCTTAAGTACTTTATTTTTTTTTTTTTATATTTTTTTTTATTGATTTCAGAGAGGAAGAGATAGGAATAGAGAGATAGAAACATCAATGATGAGAGAGAATCATTGATCAGCTGCCTCTTGCATGCCCCCCACTGGGGATCAAGCCCGCAACCCAGGCATGTGCCCTTGGCCAGAATTGAACCCGGGACCCTTCAGTCCGCAGGCCAACGCTTTATCCACTGAGCCAAACTGGCCAGGGCTTAAGTACTTTATTTACAGTTACTACAATTCAGATGTTTTGTGCTCCAGGAAGGAAAATTGTCAATCCCATTCTTTATGAAAAATAGGCTTACAACCCCTCCTTTATTATCTTATTTCTGATGATATCCTATTGATCAAACTTCAGAGAAAAACCAGACTCCCAAAGCTTAAAAAGACATATGACACTGCATAAAGTTTCCATATTATCATGAAAACATCAGGAAAATGAAGAAACAGTGTAAATATCCACACTTCAGTTTTCCATGATTTTTAAAATTATGTACTCTGTGTAGAATGTCATCATAGCCTAAATTCAGCCACATTAGTATGCAATAGAATATATTTCTGGTAAATATTTCATATGCTGGTTATATGTAATAATTTCCATTTAAAAAAATCTATTTTATAAACATTGGAAATATTTCCCTTTATAAAGACAATTTGATTACCACAGAGGATTATATTTTTATAGTAAAGCCTTTATTACTCAGAGCCAGATTTTTTAATATCCTGAAATAATTTATTTTTTTCTCTGGTTTGATCTTTGATAGAGGTCATCAAATTGTACACACACTCACATAGGTATAATGCAGTGGTTCTCAACCTTCCTAATGCCTCGACCCTTTAATACAGTTCCTCATGTTGTGGTGACCCCCAACTTCATTGTTACAAATTGAACATAATTAAAGCATAGTGATTAATCACAAAAACAATATGTAATTATATATGTGTTTTCTGATGGTCTTAGGCGACCCCTGTGAAAGGGTCGTTCGACCCCCAAAGGGGTCGCGACCCACAGGTTGAGAACCGCTGGTATCATGACTATAACCAGAAATATAACTTCCAGATTACATTCTGAGGTTAGTACATTACCAATTTAACCCCAACTCTCCCAACTTTTACATGTGTATCTCTCACATTGATCAAAGCACAACATGAATAGTATTTTCAAGGCACAAGAGCACTTTAAAAAGCTCAAAGAAACTTAGTCAATGAGTTATGGTCATATTATTTTAAATTATTTTCAACTGTAAGAGTTAAACACCATCACCACTTCCACGCCAAAGGAAACCAATGCCATTGAGGAAAATAGCCAAGAGAGCATTAGCATTTTTAGCACTGACCAACTTCTTTTCTGTAATTTGCTGCCATACTTCTAGGGGTAATCTACACTTGCGTATTGACTATTAGTTTACTCACCATCATTCTGTTGCCACCTGGCTTTTGCTCTCACCCATATATGTAAATGTCAGATATAAAGGTCATAAATACTCTCATAACCTTTCAGCCTAATGAGTATCTGCCCCATTAACCTCTCTATGGGATTTGTTAGTAATTACGTCTCTTCAGCTCTAAGATTCACAGCAATGTCACTGAAATTGAGAGGCTTCTACAAGTGATTTTGTACAATTACTATAGTTAACTTTTCTTTTAACATTATACAACAAGATCATCAGTAGACTCCAAAGGCAATGGCATCTTTATATACTTGCTGAAGTATTTAGAGGTATAGTGAATGGATGTCCACAGTTTTATTTGAAATGCATTAAATATTAAGGTAGGTGGATAGATGAGTAAATACGTGGCAAAGAAAATACAAAAATTGTTAATTATAGAATCTAGGTGGTGGATATATAGGAGTTCACTGTACAATTTTCCTGAGCACTTGATATTTTTATAATAAAACATTAGAAGCAAAAAAATCTAAGCCATCTTTGAATCAAGGAACTATTATAATTAAAACTTTCCTTTAAGTACTCTCCTTTTTTACCTTCTAAAAAATTATACTGTCATTGTTCTCTTATCTCTAGTACCTGGTCTTTACTCCCTCATAAAAATAAAGATTTACCTTAAATTTCAGTTTTCCAATTTCTTATTTTACTTCAAATTCTGTCCCTGGGAGTTGTGATCTAATTCTGTCTACCATATGCCAAAACTCTTACCCCAAACTACTCTTCAGCTGTGACTTCCCTCTTGAGTTCTTAACACTTTACCATATAAACTGTACATTTCCACTTGGATGTCCAACTGACCCAGCATACTTCACTGTCTCCCATTCTCCCATTCCTTTTAAAAGGAGTAACTTCTCAACTCACTTCCCTCTTTCTGTGTGTTTATAACCATGTTCCCAAAGACAACAACACAATCACCTTGGACTTCACCTTGTCCCTCACTCTTCGTGTCCAATTATTCACTCAGCCGCCTGCTTCTTCTTCTGAAAGATAACCATTACGGCTGTCTCTTCCATCTATTCTCACTGCCATAAATCCACACCACACAGCTTCTATCTCAGTCTTGGTTTATCACTGGATCCTCCCACTGCTCTGTTTTCACTCACTGTACCCTGCCCTTGGCCAGCGTATTATCTCATAATTACTCTATAAATCACCCTCCCTAGCAAGGCTGCTTTACCTACAGACTCTGAAAACATCTTGTACTTTCTCATCTCTGAGTTTTTACTTACTCTGTCCTTCTTGGTACACTTTTGTGATTCTCCAGCAATCAGATAAAATAATAAATATTATAACAATGCAGAAGACTTCTATCTTGCCCCTGCCCTTAATAACTGTGACCTTGATGATGTTATTCAATGCTTCTGTACTCTGGGTTCAGGCCCTATAATTGACTTGACCTACTTTATAGAGATAGTGTGGGATTTAAGGAAAAGACATGTGCAAAATGGCATTCTCCCAGACTTAGTTTATACATAACATAGATTTGGCAACTGATAAACATTTATGTATTATAAAATGATTTCTATTTTGCTCTGAGCTGTCCAGAAATGCAATTTCCTGAAAATAGTCCATTCCCTAAAGATACTAGTTAACTGAGATTTTATTTTTCTTTATCTGCAGTGGAACTAAACGCCAATGAAAAAATCTGACTAATTCTGTCACGCTGGACCAAGAAGAGCTCTTCGAGCCCACATATGGGAAATTATTTATGAGAACAACATGTTTCTATGCAATGTTTCATACTCTTCAATATTCAACATATTCTGCAGCAATGAAGTTTCTGAATATTTCATATCTATAAAATGATTGGAAGCTAGTTCTGAAAAAATAGGCTGTAGGCTAACTTATATTGGGGTTAGAAATAAGCCCACATTATCTTTGGGCTTTTGACAATATGTAGATATTTATTCTAGTGTTCCAATCTGAAATAAAACTTTCCCCCGTTGGATATGTTGGGCTAACTCAAATATGAAAAAAACATGTGATCAATACATATTTGGAAAGGAAACTAAAATAATTTGTCAAAATTAAAACCAATTTTCAGCTGGTAGCTCAATTTTGAAAATGAAATGTATTTCAATAAACACCACTTTTATTCAAAGTGTGTGTATACATTTTTTTTGGAACACCCTATAATTATCTTTACATGTCAGCAATGTCTCACACGTGTTCAATAAGGAATAACCTCTTTTCCCCACTTTCAACAGCTCACTTCCTGCTCCTCACTTCTTACTCTTCTTTGCCCTGCTATTCTCTTTGCAGAAGGTTCGTGCTGGGGATAGCTAAGTGGGAAGTTAAGGCTGAGCTCTAGGAAATTCCATAGACTTTGGACACATTAAATTGGCTCATGGTGAGAAGCAATTCAGAAGATGCAGTATTTATGAGAGGAAGTCAGGCACGTTGCCCTCAAACCTGTGACCCTATAGGACGTAAATCCTTATTTGGCTTGCGGAGCAAACATGCATAACAGTTGGTGGAGACACAGATGAAGAAACTGGAAGGGACAGGCTATTTAATGCAGTTTGATCATTTAAAGCTGCTGGTGGAAGATTGTTTCCTGGTTGCCGGATAAATGTATGACTTGAAAAAGACATGTCCAATTGGAAGAGGCCATGGCTTGCTGGAGACTCAGGAAACAATGTTCAGACCGCTCCGAGCAGCTGTCCTGCTCTTCTCTGCTCACCATGTTGTCTGTCTTGCAAGGGCCCAATTCATTGGCTCCCTTTCTCTGGTACATGTGCTTGTGATGAAATACAACGCTCAGGAGTTAGACCTTGTTTCATCACCAGCCATGGAACCATTAACATTTACTTTAACCTCCTTCCACCTGACCTCACTGCTCCTTAATATAAGGCATCGGAGACTTCACTGGGCCAAATGTATACAGTCATGTGGTTCCTGATCATATCAAATCAGGACCTCCTGAATTCAGTGCTAACATCGTTAGCCTAATTCAGTGATGGCGAACCTCTGACACGCGAACTCATTTTTTTTTGGTTGATTTTTCTTTGTTAAATGGCATTTAAATATATAAAATAAATATCAAAAATATAAATCTTTGTTTTACTATGGTTGCAAATATCAAAAAATTTCTATATGTGACACGGCACCAGAGTTAAGTTAGGGTTTTTCAAAATGCTGACACGCTGAGCTCAAAAGGTTCGCCATCACTGGCCTAATTCATGGTCACAATCTTTTACTCCTCCTTAAAAAAGATGAAACCAACCCTTTCCAGACTAGATTTTCTTTCCCCATTGATAGTTGTGGGAAATTGCAGCACGAAGAGGTCAAATGACTGACTCGAGGCTGACCCAGCCGATAACCAGGGAGTTGGGTCCTAGGGGAGTTTTATAGTTTTCCTCGGGTAAGTGCTCTTTCAGTCACAGGTTGCTCTGCCAGGGAAGAGACCTGGAAAGTGGGTGGAGCTCTCCCTGCCACATGGCAACGCTGCCCTGCCTGTCAAATGCACTGTGGTGAGCATCAGCTCAGACCCGTGTGCACAGGCAGCCCGTTTCTCTCACCCGACTGAGGTACCTCTCCAAAGAGCAGCCAAAAAGGAAAATAAACAGATCACTATGATTTTAAATGCAACACCCACTGGAACTATAGGTAAAATGAGCAATCTTGGGCTTAAAGGCTAACCCATTACTGTAGTGTAAACTATGCCATTTCTATTAAAAATCCTGACGCTGGTGATCGCAGAGGTAGAAAGATACAAACAACTGGGGAAGGAAACAGAAAATGTGAAAGAATGTTGAAGAGGGCAATTTGGAGGAGATATGAAAAGAGCAGTCATTTGAAGTTCCATTATCCTTATAAGTCTCTAATATTCAATTATGTCATAATATGTCTCTCATTTTGAAATCAATTAGGCTTACTTATCATTGTTTTTCACACACATACAAAAAGAAGCTTGTTAAAATCCCTTTACCACAAATGATAAAGGCATTCTCTTTGGAGAGCCTTGATGTTCCAGTAAATAGATTCTGGCAATAAGATAATCAGTCCTGCAAGCCTACGATAATAGTCAACGCTGTAACACACACAAGATGTTTAACATGGCACTTGAATTCTTCGTTCAGTTTTGCCAGTAGGATCAAAGTTATACACATCCAGAAGGGCAGCTTTAGCTGTTTTTACACATTCTTGTAGATGTTGTAGGTCATATCTTTAGAAATACTTTTCTGATGGTTAAATTCTCACTTGATTTTCATATCACAGATTTTTGGTTTTCATTGTGTTAGATTTCTCACAACACATTTTCCATGGTCCATTAACACAGAGCTTTATGTGGACCTGTTTTATTTGCTTCTTTCAAAATTTCTCCTTGTTTCCAAGGAGAAATTGGGAAACTATACAGCCTGACACTAATTGATAAACTATAAAGAACTCTGTCAACTGCTTAAAATCTTTATTCAAATAACAATCTTTCTTTTATATTATTTCACAAAGCAAAGAAAAACCACAGAGAGAATATCTACTGTTATTTCTGCAATAATTAAGACTGTTAGAGTTCAGTATCTTTTAAAGAGGAAAGACTAATTTCACAGATGAGAATAAGCAGGATTGAGGGGAGTAAAATCAATTCCCCAACTGGCATAATGAAGAGATTAATCCTCAAGACTCCATTTCCATGGAGCTGCACACCCTGCTTTTAAGAACAAAGTGGATGCTACTCTTCTCCATTTTACTATGGATGTCATTGTGTGTCTGTTTATTTTCACAAAGTTAAATTATTAAATGGAATTTCCAGGGATGGTGCTTTCATATTGCTTTTCCACCCCATGCAATTTACTTTCACTTTAGCCTGAGGTGTTAGTTATCGTTAGGAACACTTAGCATTTTCTAATCAAATGGTCATGGGTCTGGAAATCATTTTATCTTACCTGCATCTATCATCAATATCTAAACTTTTTACTGACTCTCAGGTTGCCTTGTTTCACTTATAATCATCATTAGACTTAAAATTGAAACTTGAATTCAATTTTTGGCTCTTACCTTTATTATTCTATTCTGGAAAACTAAACAAATATTGACTGATTCCGTTATGTGTGTTTGCATAAAGGTCCCAAGAGTAATGATACATGATTCTGGAACAGTTACGAGCTATTCAACCCTTCTGAACATCTACCTCTGCAGCTATACTAGTGATAATAGTTTAGCCTCAGGTAGGCATGAATTTACTCAGAAATGACCTTAATAAACTATAAAAGGTGACAAAATTAAAGCATCAACCTTATTAATTTCATCTAAGCTGGTTTTTAAAAAGACATTTTGACCCTCAAGGTATTTCATAAATAACAAAATCTATATAGCAGTAGTTAACCATGTGACTTACCAGGTTCTTAGGAAATGGGAAAGGAATATTTTCTCCTTTGAAACAACCTTTTGCTCCCCTTTTCCCTCAACATTCTCTGCTACTTACAAGGTCACCCACTCCACAGTATAATCCAAGTACATTCTTCTTAACACATTGTATGCGGGAAACGTATTTATACGTTTCATTTGCGCAAAAAATTAGCAAAAATGGCCCGCGCCACCTGTTAGCGTGCGATAAAAACTACCCGCAAACAATGTGTTAAATGATATAGTTCAAATTATTGAGCCTACTAAGTAACAAAGTTTTGAAAGTGGATTTTTTGAAAAATTTATTTTATGATTATCTAGATGGCAACTCAATACTTTAACCTTTGAGTTTAATTGTCTATTAAAGTTCCTAATTAGCCTCAATTATATATCCTATATAATAAAAGCCTTATATGCAAATCGACCGAATAGCAGAACGACCAATCGCTAAGACACACACTGACCACCAGGGGGCAGACGCTCAACACAGGAGCTACCCCCAGCCTGCAGGCCCCAGGCCAGCCAAGGCAGGTGCCAGCGGGGGTCCCCCACACCCCAATTGCTCCACCAGTCGCCCCACAGAGGGAGGCTACTGGTGGCGGTGGCAAGGCTGGCTGGCGAGTGGGCAGTGATGGGGAGTGGGGCCGCCCCCCTATCACCCCACTGGTTGCCCCACAGATTGGCCCTGATCACTGGCCAGGCTTTGGGACCCTACCCATGCGCGAATTTCGTGCACCAGGCCTCAAGTATATATATAATCTAGTAATTCTTGGGATAATATTTTCTCTTATTTTTTAATTGGGCAAAAATTTGATCAAAAGGATTCAAATTGTGACTCAATTGTGGTCATCCACTCCCTCCTCCCAAAAGCTTTCCCCAATTCTAAAAAATACCAGCCATTCATTTTTTAAATCTCCATGACCCTCACATTCTAAGCACAATCTGATAATATTCTCATGTGTCTTAACTTATTTTCACTTTATACTTCCTTCTGCTCATCTTTACCTTTATTATTGGACTCCAAAGCCTTGGCTATCCATAGTGTCTGGTACTGAAAGCAACAAATATCAACTCCCTTACTCCCTACCTTCCTGTGAGGAACTGTGCAGGTTGGCCAGGTGAATTTAAGAACATAGGAGCTATTCCGGAGGACTTGGCTAGTCCCAACTCTTGCTATAATGTCTTCACTCTGTTTAGCCTCCATAAAGGACTAAAACATTTACTCAAATACTAAACTACATGAACCTACCTGCCACAAGACAGTTCTTTTTGAGGAATATTTAATTAGGATCATTCAAGAAGTCTACTTGTAGAGAGAAAAAAAGCCAATTAAAGAATAAGTGTTCACATCACGAAGAAAGTTAAGTAAGATCCTTTGTTTCCCTTCAATGTTATATTGTTTTGAGTTCTTTGAATTTTAGCCATTAGCTCAGTTGTTGACCTTGGGCAAGTTGCTTTGCTTTCCAGGCCTCAGCTTTGTCACCTATAAATGAGGCAACAGATGCGTGGCTTCCGCATAAAGAATTCTCTCAAAGTTGTTTCCCTCTCTGAGATTATCAGCAGAGCTCTTTCCTACATATGGAATGCCATACCAGAGGAAACAGTAATTTATTAAAATACCAAGTAGGTTCCAGAGTCACAAATATTGGTGACATATAAGGCAACTTTAACTTAAATATTTTTTCACCAAGGGATAATTTAGGATGACTAGACCAAAGCAAATCACATTTCATCTATTAAAAATATCACTCAGGGATGAGAATAGGCCAATTTCAAGGAGCTACTAAAACAACACAGATGAGCTTACACATAAGATGGAATTTGAAAAGGCAGTAGTTTAATTTTCCACCCTAGAATGGATTGGTGTTATTGGTTCCAATACTGCCAGATCAACATACCCCTCGTGCTTAGCTGAGCCAATGATTGATTTGATCTGACGGGCCCGAGAAGTGACCCTATTGTTTCACTCACTAGAGGATGTCTGATCTCTTATGACCTCTTCCTCTGACCGAGGTCAGCAGAACAGAACACGCATGGGGCATCCTAGCTGAACACCCTGGATGGTGGCCTACAAGTAGCCCAGGAAAAGCAATTGTATTAATGCATTCAAGTAATTTATTGGCGGTTTTGTGTGATAGCATATTTACTGAAACGAGGCCTGTCATAAAGATCAGGTTGGAGCAGGAACACATGATTTCCCGACCAGCCAGATAAGATAAATCAAGTGCCTTTTCTGTCCCCTGCAGCCACCTCCACCCACTCCTTGTCCTCCGCGCTCAGACAAATTGAAGCGCATGCCACAATTTGCAGAGGGAAAATCAAACTCAATTTCGCAGGACAATGAAGTGAGTTTTGGTCTTGTCATGTCCACTGACATATTGATCCTTAGAAGATTGAAAAGATGAGAATGTTCTAGGGTCTGGCTTTTACAAATAAAAATGGATAGAAATGCAATGTGTACATGAAGGACAATAGAGCATTTATGCAGCTTTGCAAAGATGCAAGAACTCGGGGGCTCATGTTGCAAAACGGCACGCGGTGTAAAAGTCCCTCTCAAAAGGGTCAGGTTTTATGTCCCTTTAGAATTACAGCCCGGAAGACAAATGGTCCCCTAATCCAGGTTCATTTAAAGTGCAGCTGATCATTTCAGCGCTAAAAGGAATTTTCACTGGTGAAGAAAAAAGCCCCACCTTCCCTTGGCCTTTTGTCGAATATGTGTCAGATCTATAGTGCCCTCAGCCCAACGCTCCATCAAACATTTTCCATTTAGCCTGAAAGGGACGGAGCCAAATCCCTTCCATGTCCACCCTGTGATCTGCAAAGTGCTGTGACTGCAGCCTCCCTGAGTTGCGTGAAGACCGCATGGTTATTCACGTCTGTGGAGGAAGCATTAAGAAAGGGAACCACCCCCTGGCCGATTTGGTTATGTGGATGGAGCTTTGACCTGCGGACTGAAGAGTCCCAGGTTTGATTTGGGTCAAGGGTTGTGGGCTCGATCCCCAGGAGGGGGCGTGCAGGAGGCAGCCATCAATGATTCCCTCTCATCATTGATGTTTCTCTCTCTCTCTCCATCTCCCTTCCTCTCTGAAATATATATTTTAAAAAGAAACAGAACCGCTTTATTATGAGGTGATGATGAAATTGTAAGAAACACAATGAAACACCCCAGAGTCTTGTAAGCGAAATTTCCAAATCAGCAGGTGAAAGGAAAACAAACAAACAAACGAATAAAACCAAAGGGATGGATCTGTGTTTCCGGGTAGGCAGACTTCAGACACTATGAAAACAGGGTGGCTTCCTAACTCCCACGTGCTGTGGAAACCCCGCACAGTCCCCTGCCACTCCGTGGACACCATTACTGCACAATGGGTGCTGCCCTGCGCCTCATATGTAAGTGCTGCAAACAGAGCTGCGTGTCTTGGTGGAAGGCAACCAGGTCAATGACGCCCGTGAAAACCCACCCGTGGGAAGGGCAGGGGGAAGGAGCATCTTCATGGATCCTCATTTTCAGGTTTCAAAGCAGAAAGAGCTTCTCATCAGGCAGGATCTTTAAAACATTAGAGCGCTGCCTCCCACGGCCCCACTGGAGAGGAATTACTTGTGTTAAGTAAAGATACATTCATTAGTAATTACGCGGCCTTTTATTGTGAAACGCAGAGAAAATTTCTTTGAGATGTTTTTTTTTTCAGCCAACAAGAGAATGACCTCACTTCATCAATCAGTTTGACTAAAGTAATGATTTTCTTTGAATTAAAATTGGTTGAAAGCTCTAAGTATTTCATTTTTTAGGCTGAGACACATGTAGTTAATGTCACAGCTAATACATTTGTCAGTCAGCTAATTTTCTTTTTCTATTAGAATAAGTAAACATCAGCGCTTTCTTAAAAGCACACTATTTACCATGTGTCAGGAGCAATGCAGGGAGAACTTATTTGAAAATCACGAGGTAGGACATTATGAAATGAACTGGAATCGCAGGCAGACAATGAAGGAGAAGCGTGAAAGGAAAAGGCATTTAACGATTCCAAAGTGCTGGCGGGTGTGCCTCGAGGTGAGTGGGGGAGGGGGCGTTTAGAGGGAAAAGATGAAAACTATAAAATCAAGCCCAAAACGCAGGACACGGATGCTGGAAAATATGAAAGAAGCTACGGCTTTTACGAAAGTTCAAATAAAAACAAGAATGAGAGTGAAACAAAAGAGAGCTCATAAATGTACGATGAGGATAAAAAGAAAATGAGATCTTGCCCACATGACGTAAGATCAGAGAATGGTTCTTCTCAGATGCTTGTTATTTGAGAGAATAGGTGTAGAGATTGAAGAACAAACTCTATTTCAAAGCTTTTAAAGACATAATATACCCGCTTGTGCTACAGTGTGTCAGATTTTGTTTACGGCAGCTGTAGTATTTTCATAACTAGAAGAAAACAATAACTAGTCAGTAACAATGGCGTTACTCTGTCCTGTCTACTGGCAGGTGCGCTTTCTAAAATTAGAGTTCTTTGGGGTCATTTGTTATCACAGATCTCTGGAGCATGAGGTGATGTCCAAACTGTGTGTTCCAAACCAAACATTACCGCCACCGGAAAATGTTCATGTAGAATGGACTTCAGAGTATCATTTTTAGCTTTTTTTTCTCTATATAACATAGTTACTAAAACCCCCCACTTTACTTGCAAGTAGAGAGAATAGTTAACAGTACAAAGTGCTATAGCACTTTAGTTTTTGCAATAAAATTATGTTCTTCAGCATAGAATAGTTAAATCTCTTATGTTTCCTTTTAAAATGTGAGGAACTGTATTAAAGGGAAGGTTGAGAACCACTGCTCTACAGCAAGGAAGTTGGATTCCACACAGGTTCTGACATTCTGTCTGGCCCTGGAAGTCTGCAATAAGAATCCCCAAAGATGACTATTGCAAGGCACAGAGCAGAACTATGAGAGCAGGCGCTGCACCCTGAAAGGTGGTCTGCAGACTCTCCTGCCTCTAAGTCTAGCTTTGGAGTCTAGCCTTAAATGCTAGGACCCGTGTGGCAAACGGGAGAATCAGGAACTTTCCCAACATTCCCTAGTGGGCAGACCCACAGCCTGTCTTAAAAGTAGTCACCGGGCCTTCAGGATTAGTGACCAACTTTCCACAGGAAGGAAGGGCACCGACAAGCCAGCTACTTTGACGCCAGCTATATAAGAGCCGCACCACACACATCAGTACCAGGCATGGGCACGTGATCACTGTTGAAAACATACGCTGCATCCGGCCTCCTCAGGAACCCTCATGGACGTAGGTCGAGGCATCAAAGATAACACTGTTTGCAATGTGACCAACGGGCACCTTACCTGGCTGAGACAAGAGCGGCGTGTAAGGGACTTTCGGTTCGATTGCACTCATTGGCGGAGGTAGCAAGGGGTTAGCAAAGCTGCGGAGCGGATGCGTGGGTCGGACACAGGCTGTGGGGATGGTCCTGCTCGGTGCCTCCTCGCTGCTGGGATGCTCAGGCTGCGCTGGGGGCAACATGGGTGGAGGTTGGGTGGTTGGTCCTTCGTTCACTGCTGCAACGGAGAAGTGAAAATCCGTTCATCATTCCAGGACAAAGCTTGCTTCCCCTATCAGTGGTCGGCAAACTCATTAGTCAACAGAGCCAAATATCAACAGTGCAACGATTGAAATTTCTTTTGAGAGCCAAATTTTTTAAACTTAAACTATGTAGGTAGGTACATTGTTATTAACTTAATTAGGGTGCTCCTAAGGCAGTGATGGCGAACCTTTTGAGCTCGGCGTGTCAGCATTTTGAAAAACCCTAACTTAACTCTGGTGCCGTGTCACATAGAGAAATTTTTTGACATGTGCAACCATAGTAAAACAAAGATTTATATTTTTGATATTTATTTTATATGTTTAAATGCCATTTAACAAAGAAAAATCAACCCAAAAAAATGAGTTCGCGTGTCACTTCTGACACGCATGTCATAGGTTCGCCGTCACTGTCCTAAGGCTTAGGAAGAGCCACACTCAAGGGGCCAAAGAGCCGCGTGTGGCTCGCGAGCCGCAGTTTGCCGACCACGGCCCTAGGTCATCTGAGAGCCCCTGGATCAATGCAGAATGATCTGCTAAGATCTGGCCAACCTCTTCTTCATGGTATGAGCATCCCCATTCTTCTTGGTATATTCATGGGATATGATAGCACTGCCCCTTTAAACAACAGAAATAGATCCAGCGAGAAAGGCCTCTATTTTTCAGGAATAGTAGTAAAATATGTACAGCACACACTACATTGCCTGAACTGTCTGGGCGCTGTAATCATAAGTGATGAAGCGAGAAAAAAGAGTTATTTCTCTCTTCATAAGTGGCAATGTCAGTGAAATTCAATGTACCAACCCCAGCTACAGCTGCATTATTATCCAGCAGCCAATATGCCAATTCTTCTGTGATTTACACATGCTATGCCAACTATCAAACACATCAGTTACCGGGTGTTAAAGGCGTGGCTAATAAAATGACACAAATGATACCCCTAGCATTATCTTCCATAACAAAATAGAAGTACATCCAACTAAGAAGTTACACGAGGGACGACTCTGCGGGAACAAGCAGAATGCAGAATGATAATTTTTTCTCTTTCGTAGCAAACCTTGTAATTTGCCGTTAGATTACTATAGTTGAAGAGGTTTCACATAGTCATCTGTGACAGCTGTTGGGTATTTGGACAGTTTTGCATAAGGAAACACACCTTTCCCCGCAGAGAACACAGTTGAATGGACTTAAACATTGGCAAGGCAGTTCCCCATGCTAAGGACACTGTGATTTGCCTTTATTCATTCAAAGGCAAAGTCAATAGGTCCAAGTTAAACCGCACAGGAAAAGAGCTGCGTAGTAAGTAGAAGTGTTGATAAAATAAGAATATTTTTGATTACTGATTTCTTTTTTTTTTTTTTTTTTAAATATATTTTTATTGATTTTTTACAGAGAGGAAGGGAGAGAGATAGAAAGCTAGAAACGTCGATGAGAGAGAAACATCGATCAGCTGCCTCCTGCACATCTCCTATTGGGGATGTGCCCGCAACCCAGGTACATGCCCTTGACCGGAATCGAACCTGGGACCTTTCAGTCCGCAGGCCGACGCTCTATCCACTGAGCCAAACCGGTTTCGGCAAATGATTACTGATTTCTTAAGAAAGTTCTAGTGGGTAAGTTGGAAAAAAATGCAGTAATACAAGATAATATCTCACTTCTGAAAAATAATTTTTAACCAGGAACTATTTCAAGATAATTACTTTGTGAGATAATTTTGAGACAACTCTCTGGGAGGCTCAGTGAGGTCAGCAAAGGGCAGAAGAGATAGAAAGAAAATCTGATAATGCTGAAGGGAGTAGAGATTAAGATAGCAAAGAACAAGACATGCTATTAAAGATATGCAAAGTGAAATGTGCCTTCGGAGGGGATATGATATTAAAACTCATTTTTCTATATTCAGAAAGGGTTAGAGGTCCCCTGGGCCACTGAGAAGCCGCAGGCTCACCCCATGCAAAGATGAGGATGAGGAGATAACGGGCTGGCTGAGGACAGGATGTAGCAACATAGCAACCAGAGCCAAAAACAGATAAACACTTGAAAACAACAACAACAACAAAACACAGTTCTTCAAAGAAGAAAAATGCAGCCAAGAGAGCAAAGTAGATAGGACTCTGGGGGCAAGAGGAGTTTGAATTGAAGGGCCTCATCCCCAGGCCAAGAAGCCCTGTTAAAAGTGGAGAGAGGGGCACATGTGTGCAAAATGGTAAGAGCTGCAAGGAAAACATTAAGGCACATTCTTGTTGGTTCTCAGGTAAGAGCAGAAGGGATGGGTCTGCAGGTAGGTATTATAGGAGCTACATTCTACATGCCTGCTAGAATGTAAAGGGGAGAGGAACATGTGTGCTTGTGTTCAGTCAAGATTGTGTAACCTGTTGGATGAGAATACAGTTTTAGAGATAAAGACAATGTAAAGTTTTAGTCTGGACTATTATTCAGTCTAAAAGAGAAAATTACCAATGTTCTATTGTCCAAGTTAAAAAGAAAATGTCTCCACCCTAGGTCAGAGAGAAGCAGCGGCAGGGACCTATATGTAGGTCCCTCCTCTTCATTATCAATGGGCTGTTTTTTTTAAAATATATATATATTTTTTATTGGTTTCAGAGAGGAATGGAAAGGAAGAGAGAGAGAGAGAAACATCAATGATGAGAGGGAATCATTGATCGGCTGCCTCTTGCACGCCCCCTACTGGGGACCGAGCCCACAATTCGGGCATGTGCCCTTGACCGGGATTGAACCCAGGACCTTTGAGTCTGTAGGCCAATGCTCTATCCACTGAGCAAAACTGGCCAGGGCAATGGGCTGGTTTTTGTTAAAGGGTCCATATTATCATATTAAAAAATACCTCTCAAGGGAAAGAAAGTTTGGAATTTCCCTCAGAAACCTGCCTTAAGTAATTCCCTCAATCAAAGACGGATTGCAATTAATTCATACCATATTTTAAAAATGGCTTTTTAGCCATTAAGAAAGTATTTCATGAGTTTTTCTTTTCTTTATTCCTTCCATCATATTTTTCTCATCTCTCCTACATTTTTGAAATGAAAGAGATCTATGTTAAAATATTATTGCGGTCGTAGCTTTAACAAAATTTACATGCACATTTTTAGTCTGAAATTTAGTTTTTTAAAAACCTCAAGCTTCACATTAATTCTGATGATGTCGCTGGATTTTGGGGGCTGCTCCCATTCTCCTTCTCTTTAATGGCATTCTCATCAGCATCCGATACATAAAGATTCTCTGTGTGCCCAGCCCTCCATGCTCAGGTGTTTGCCTGGCCACCATGATTCCCATCGGAACCACCACGATGGGGCTCTTGACTTTGAGGGAAGGAAGGGACAGGATGTAGCAACATAACAACCAGAGGGACCTGCTCTTTAGTGAAATCAATCCTTACCACCACACATAGGGAAAAGGAACATGCCTAATCTGATCTGCTAGGTGGGGAATGGAAGGGCCCATCCTCCTGACTAAATGTATCAGTGATTCATAAGGAACTGTTTTTGTTCTGTTCAATATGACAATTTTGCTTAATACCTAATACAATGGACAAGGTACAGGATGCTATAGACAAATCACAACTTTTATATTCTTATATGGAGCAAAAGGAATGCTGCTCAGACCTGGCTGACAGGTAAGGCAGGGAGAACTCTTTTTTAAAAAAAATATATTTTATTGATTTTTTACAGAGAGGAAGGGAGAGAGATAGAGGGTTAGAAACATCGATCAGCTGCCTCCTGCACTTCTCCTACTGGGAATGTGCCCGCAACCCAGGTACATGCCCTTGACCGGAATCGAACCTGGGACCTTTCAGTCCGCAGGCCAATGCTCTATCCACTGAGCCAAACCGGTTTCAGCAGGGAGAACTCTTAAACAAACACAGTATCATCTGCTCCACTGGAGGGAGGCCCTCATTTTAGATGAGCCCCTTCGGCCAGTCCAGGCACCAGCTCCAGGACGCCTATGTGAAGCAGATTGGCTCATGACAGGACGTTAGCTGTGCTAAGAGCTCTGAAAGCAAAGAAAACCTCCATTCGCCCACAAAGTGCGGCCTCCCTGGAATTCAGAGAGTAAAGCAAGAATCAGACATGTCCCAGCCAGGCACTTGTTCGCAAAGGAAGAAATGTTAGAAATACATTGTACAAATAGCACACAATTACACAACGGAGTCAAATCTCAGGGCACTTTATAAAAATTTATGTCAACACATAAATCACTGCAACAGAATCACTGGCAAATATATTGCAAAAATGGAAATGAGGATTTTTCTTCTGTCTAAAATAGCTACATTTGAAAGAAATAAAGCATACCCATGACTCTAGGCAAAGACACTTGGAGACATAAACACCTTTAGGAACGTGCTTCACTTATCAATCTCAGAAGAATAGCATCGGGCAATATTTCTGAGCAACCCCAGCTCCTCACAGCCTAGATTTTTCATAAGAACCTAGAGAAAAATCTATTAACTCCCTTGCACTCCTGGTATTATCTAGATCAAGCCCCACTGTAAGTTAATTTCCAATTTGCGGTAGAGCTGGAGCAGAAAAATAACATGGCAAAAGTTGACCAGCCTTCTCACTAAGACAATGCTCAACTTGAAAGGAACAGTGAACATCACCTGACTTTCTCCTGCTTCAAAGATGAAGAAGTGGGGGTACCAATTTTGTCATGACTTGGCCCCAGGACTATCTATTGGTTGAAGTTTTTTAAAGATAGCACTGCTCCATATTTTCCATGGACAACTCATTTGCCTATTGAGGCTAAGGTCAAACCTGCAGTGTATTGGTAGGAAAAGAAAATATCTGTCTATCAAAACTGCATAAATCTCTGTCGATAGATCACCAAATGTGTGTAATGTGAATACATTATATATTTTTTCCCCCCTTACAGTAAGAGAGACATGCAGCTGTATTTGTGACTTCAGAAAGCAGTGTGTCTCTGGGGGCCGGGTTTCAGTGATTTATTTCTTGTAAAACTTAAAGGTCTTTCGGGTAACTTTGGAGGAAGAGGAGCCTGCGCTTGCACACATTTTTCTTTTCCTACGTGTGCCTTTCACTGTTCCTCAAGGTGACTAATAAGACATCTCTAGCCGGAGTCATGAAGTGTTTTCTGCTTGAGGGAGAACAGGGATGTTTAGAGTTCTCCAAGGCATTTAGAAACCAATACTGAATGGCTGGGAGTTAACTGTTTCTGACAGTGATTCAGAGAATATTTAGTTTCCTAGAAAAGAGGGTGCTTATTTTTTTTCTAAGCAATCACTTGGAAACACATATTTGTTCCCATTCCTTTGGCACTGCACATAGCTCTGCTCAAAAGTCCTTGACGAATGACTGAAGACATATTTTTAAAATCCATGACATCTAGAAATAGAAGAATGTCTATGCGTTTTGATTTTAGATAAGGTTCAAAAGCACTCTGTCAAGAATCCTTTATTTATGTAACTTTATATAATTGTTATATATTTTATTATATATTATTTAAAAGTTATATAACTACCTTTTCAATTATATCTACTTTTAAACAAATTAACAAAATAAAATCTATACAGGGACTAAAGTTATTTTTCCTTCCTTTTTTTGTTCCTTCCTTTCTTTCTTTACTCATTTCTCCCTTTCTTAATAAAGCTTTTTTTTTTTTAGAGCAGTTTTAGATTCACAGCAAAATTGAATGGCAGACACAGAGGTATCTCTGCTTCCACATATGTGCAGCTTCCCACCCTCTCCGAGTCCTGCACCAGAGTGGCTCATGAGACTCTAACCACCGACAAAAACAAATTGTGTACTAGTTCATTCATTGCTTTCTTTTTCATTGAACTTCCACTTTTGGAGTCATTTCCCCCGTGATTCAATGCGACAGTTTTGCATGTTGTACCAAATCAAGAGAGAAGGAAAAGAAGAAATGGGTTACTGGATTTTCCAAAGGAGACTATGCCTTTAACTACGGAAAAGAAATTACAGGAATACACTATGAATAAATAAAAGTTAATTTTTAATTTTTAAAAAAGTAGTAAACTTTGGCTTATACCCATCTTGCTGGAGTGAACAGATAAAGGTCATTCTATACATCCTTCCTAAAGTGAGAGAACATAAATGAAATCAAAAGAAAGTAGTAGGAAATGTTCCAAAGAGAAAAACTAAACTAAAACTAACTCTTTTTTCTGCTGGGGGGAGGACATTTTAAAAGTTGAAAAGGGGACTTGTGGTTCTGAATTCTTTGACTGAAATTACCTTCCTAATGGTCCTGGGTTTTAGAAATTTTTAGTTATGGGACTTCCCACATTTTTCTCATTTAATTCCCTCCAACATGGTTTGAGGGACTATTTTCTCTCAAGTTTTCTGCACACAACTCTATTCTGTAGATATGATGTGCAGTGAGAAAAGGGAAAATAAACCCAATTCTCTCTTGGCAGATTTTTGATGCCTTTTAATTCTAACCTTCCTGCATCTAACAATTTATGATTTGTTAGAGATATAGCTTACTTCACAAATATATTTTATTGCTGTTACCATCTTCTCTATTACAAAACATCCTATTTCACATGAGCTGCTGAGTCACCTGTTCTTAACTAAGAGAAGAAAGCCATAAAATCGATTTTAAAATGTGCTTGAAGGGAAAAAAGTCAAATGGTACAGGAAAAATCATCAGGGTATATATAATAGCTTGAGAGTCTCTCCATTCCCACCTTTCTTCAAACAAATGAAATATTACTAGCAGGATACAAAATCAATAGCCCCAAATTAATTGCATCCACACAAATTCTCAGAAAAAATTAAGCATATAATCTCATTTAAGGTAGCATCAAAATAAATGCTTAGGAACAAATTTAATTAAAAAGAGAAATATCTATACATTGAAAACTATAAGACATTGATAGAAGACATTGAAGAAGATACAAATAAATGGAAAGCTAATCTGTGCTCATCAATTAAAAGAATTAATATTGTTAAAATGTCCATACTAGCCAAGGTGATCTACAGATTCAATGGTATTTTTCACAGAAATAAAAAAAATTCCTAAAAACTATAGATCCAAACAGCCAAATAAACCTTTAGAAAGAAGAACAAAACTGGAGACATCACGCTTCCTGATTTCAAACTATATTACAAAGCTATGGTGACCAACATAGTATGGTATTGGCATAAAATATAAATCAATGGTATAGAATAGGGAGTTCAGAAATAAGCCCATGCATATATGGCCAATTAATTTGTGACAAAGGAGCCAAGAATATACAGGGTGGGACAAAATTAAGTTTAGAGTTGTTTATATGAAAAATAATACAATAATTAATAAATAATACAAAATAAACTGTATTTTGTATATTCACAATTGTAAACCTACTTTTGCTTCCAACCTGTACAATATAAAAAGAATACTCTCTTTAATAAATGGTGCTGAGGAAACAAAATTGTCACATGAAAAAATAAAACCAGACCCCTATCTTATACCAAACACAAAACAACTCATAAAGGATTAAGGCCTTAAATTTAAGACCGGAAGCTATAAAACTCCTAAAAGAATATATAAGGGTAAGCTCCTTGACCTTGGTCTTAGCAATGGTTATTTAGATTTGACACTAAATGTAAAGGTACCAAAAGCAACAATAAGCAAATGAGGAACCACACCAAATTTCAAAGCTCCAATACAGCAAAGGAAATCATGAACAAAACGAAAAGGCAATGTAAGAGGTGGTAGAAAATATTTGGAAACCATTTATCTGATAAGGGGGGAATATTCAAAATATATTTAAGAACTCATAAGAATGGACACAGACACCAGGGGGGTGAGGGCATGTGGGGGAGTGGGGGGCAATGGGGTATAAGGACCACATATGTAATACCTTAATCAATAAAGAAAAAAAAACCAAAACAAAACTACAAAACTACCAATTGTTAAAAGACAAAACAAACAACAAAACTCATAAAACTCAAAAGCAAAAAGAATCCATTCAATAATATTTAAAAAGTGGACAGAGGCACTGAATGGACATTTTTCCAAAGAAGACACACAAACGGGCAACCGGTACATGACAAGGTGCTTGGCTTCACTAATCATCAGGGAGATGCAAATCGAAACCACAATGAGATATCACTTCACACCTTTTAGAATGGGTCTCATCCGAAAGACAAAAGATGACACCTGTTGGTGATGGTGCACTGCTGGTGGGCATGTAAACTGGTGTAGATACTATGGAAAACAGTATGGAGTTTCCTAAAAAATTAAAAATAGAACTACCAGTGGATCCAGCAATCCCACCTCTGGAAATAATTTATCCAATGGGAACAAATATCTATCTCATAGAGATGCCTGCACTCCCATGTTCATCATAGCATCATTCACAATTGCCAAGATGTAAAATCAAGCTAAGTGTCCATCAGTGGATGAATGAATAAAGAAGATGTGGTACTATATGTACAATGAATTTTTATTCAGCCTTGAGAAAGAAGGATGCTCTGCCCTTTGTGACAACATGGATGACCATGAGGACATTGTGCTAAATAAAATTCCTAGCACCCATCAAAGCATCTCTTTCCTGAACCATTGAACCTTTGCTTCCCATCACTCCTTATACTGTCAGTTAAGTGTACTGTGGAAAGAGATCCTAGAGAATCAGTCCAAAAGCACGAAGTAGGATCCAAAGGATTGACTATGTTGGAAAAAAATTCTCCTACCCAGGTCATGGGTAAGTCAATCTTTCTAAGAGATAAGAACATCAAAATGCTACACCTTTGACAAGATACCCCATGGTATTATTCATTGGTTCCCATTAAAAAACAAAAACAAAATCAAGAGGAAATACATTATACTGACTTTTTCCTGTTCCGAAACCTCGGTCCACTGACAGCGTTGGGAATGGCACAGGCCGGAGTGTGAACTGTGGGTGTGGGTATCCACACGTGGGAGATGGAAGGATTCCTGGGTACTGGGCACTTTCTAGGGTTGGCACAGGAATGGCACTCACAACAGCTGCAACACAAAGATATTAATTTTTTAATCCTATGTATTCACATGACTGGCAATGGAAGTGGCTATATTTTCACATCATTAAATCCATGCATGCTCTTCACAAATCGTGTAGGTTCTTACCTCTTTCCATGAACTCCTTCACTAATGATTTTAGAAAAGACAACCCACTCCTCCAGCATCTGACTACTGAGAAGCATTATCCTGAAGTTTAAAACTTCCAGGGTTTCAAACAAAGGCATGATTAATCAAGCCACCATAGGACCACCTTAAGGCTCTTTTTTTTCTTATTTTTTCTCATAAGCCAGAACAATGGCATTAAAAATGCTGGGTTGTTCAGAAACTGAATCTATTGTATAGAGTGGGCTGAAGAAATGAGAATTTTCTGTTAATTCTGTGAAAGAATTTAACGCTTTTGAGAGATATTCTGGAAACTAACGCTCTAAGAGTCAGAACCCCAAACCTGCGCTGGGTCTATCCACTGCACTGTTGCCTCATATTGTCACCTCAAACTCTGAATTGCTCTGTGACTATAAAAACAAACCTTCTCTTTTTCCTAGAGTCTTACTCTACGCGAATGGTGGCCCTAACATGACTAGCAATTTATTTATTTTTATTATTTAAAAAACTATAAGGCATGTATATGATTTTAAACATATATATCTTTGAAGTTACTTTGTCACATAAATTCTTTGTTATCTCCAAGCTCTGTGTTGGTGAAGCTTTATTCAACAAAAGGAAATGACTTCAACATATAATCAAAGTTGATTTTAAAGTAAACATTTAAGCTTTTTGATAAATAAAATAGGCCTTTTGCAACTGATGTGATTGATAAGGCCCAAGATCACTGTGCTGATCAAACTGTAAATATGCATCTTGGCAGGGTTGTGATTTCATGCAGTCATGTGGCAGATATTTAGCAAGCACTAATTCTGTGCTGGTATTGAGCCATACAGTGTGTGAATATGAAGATGAATTAGGTAATTTGTTCCCTCTCATGTACTTCACAACCTGTTAGAGGAGGGACGATTTGGACTTGATTACCCAAGAAGATGGGGCAGAGCTTGTATACCATAATTAATGCCACAAAAGTGGTATAAAAGTGCTATTCAAATATGAGAAAAGAAATGATCATTTCTGAACGAGGTAATCAGAAAAGAGAGAATGTATGAGATCTGGAATCAGTATCTGCTCTGGTCATTGAAAGATGCACAGAACTTTGTTAGGTAGCGTTAGGCACTGGGTCATTCCAAAAGGAAAAATGTGATCAGAAGGAAAAGCAAATAAAAGGCAATGGATATTAGTGGACTGGCAATTAGTCTAGCTCAGTAAGAGACTAGGGTATGCATAACAGAGAAGGGCAGAGCCACAGGAACCTAGGAATGAAGACTCAAACCTGATATGCTCAGGAGTTTGTACTTGTTTATCTTGGTAGACACTGGGGAGCCATTGGGGAGATGTATGGAATGGAATGTCATGTTTAAGTCGTTTTAGGAAGAAATCTGGTAAGAGGGATGCAAAAGAGTCTGGAAGACACACTAGAGATAGGAAGAGTAATTATGAAGCTGTTTGGACAGTTCAGGTGTGAGGCCATAATGAATAGAATAAAAATATGACTCTTGGGAATGGGAAGGTAGCCAGGGATTCAAAAGCTATTGTGGAAGGAAAGTCAATGGGAATAGGAACTTACTGGATGCGAAAGTTATATGTGGGACAGAAAGGCGCACAAAGATTCTGAAACACAATGATTTTGAAAAAGAAAGCTAAGTTAGATTGGCACCGATAGAACTCAGTGACAAGAGGAAAGTGACTGGAGGGAGAAAAAATAGGGGCAGCTACATGTACACAGTCTCTCTGTGTAGTGAAATGAATGAGAAAAAAAGAACAATGGCTTCACAGAATATGACAGCTGGGAGCATAATGATTAGAGTGTAGAGCTCTGAAGCCAGACCTCTGTGTCCAAAGTCTTACACTCACTCACTGTGTGAATGCAAGCTATGTCCTTAAACTCTCCAAACCTCTGTTTGCTTATCAGTGAAACAGGAATAATAATACTGGCTACCCCATGAGTTGAACAGTTGGCATTCGTTATAAATTCCATATATGTTTTTGCACTTACTATGGTACAATGAGAGATATGATGTATAGAGGAGATAAGATGTATAGCAAGTAGAAATAACCATTAATTCATTCACTTGAGTGAATTGTATCAATT